>NW_027189221.1:20000-40062 GCF_040958095.1 Procambarus clarkii | reverse complement strand
GGAGGACGAGGGACGGGAAAAGGGAGGAATGGGGGGGAGGACTGGGAGACAGGGAAAGGTTGCTGTGGCTTAAATAAACACTGCTAGTGTTTATTTAAGTTTGCCTCAAAGTTCGACTCAACCAATAATAACAAAGAAAATGTGAATTCATGAAAAATATTAAAGCTCAAATTATTTGAAGAAAAGAAGAAGATAATTCAAACATAAGAAATATGATTGATAATATGATAAATACGATGATCAAGATATTCTTCAGCAGAGGCAAAGGAGGTGAAGATAAGCTAATGACACAGGACTGGAGTAGTAGGATTGAGGCCAATGACCGGCAATTTTGATTTTTCCCCATGCCGGTCATTGGCCCGGGCCAATGACCGGCAATTTGATTTTTTCCCATGCCGGCCATTGGCCCCGGGTCAATGGCCGGCAATTTTGATTTTTCCCCATGCCGGTCATTGGCCCCTGGGTTTTACGAACTGTGTTCACCATGCCGGTCATTGGCCCCTAGGTTTTACGAACTGTTTTTCCCATGCCGGTCATTGGCCCCTGGGTTTTACGGACTGTTTTCACCATGCCGGTCATTGGCCCCTGGGTTTTACGAACTGTTTTCACCATGCCGGTCATTGGCCCCTGGGTTTTACGAACTTTTTTCTCCATGCCGGTCATTGGCCCCTGCCATTTTCGCTCAAGGGGATTAAACGGCCGCCTTCAGTCATCCCCAAATTTCGTTAGCTTAGTGACCCTGCACAGGCATGTTAAAGGGGATTAAAAAGCCGGTCATTGGCCCCAGGGTTTTCTCGAATTTTCTTTCATGGCCTGACCCATGCACAGGCATAGCCAATGGTCAATGACGTCATCAACTTACCTCAGGATTAAAAGGCCGGCTCCTGGCCCCATCATATTTCGTTACCTGAGCAACCCTGCACAGGCATCGCTAATGGATAATGACGTCACCCCGTCTTCATTTTCCCTGTATAAGCCCGTTTTCTGTTACAGTGTAATTATTCCCATTTTCGATATTTATAGCAAAGGGGGATTCAAATTCTACCTTCTGTCAATCTTAATGTGCAATGGCGTAAATCATTATAAGCTCGTTTTTCTCAATAAGGTATTGCCGTACTGTTTCCCATTGTCTAAGATCATTTTATAGCTAAGATTACATAATAATAACATAAGAAATGACCTCAAACCCCGTTTACAGAACCAGTATTTACCCAGGTCTCTTTCCTAAATCTAAAACTCATTCCAATTTATGTCCATTGTTTTATGTTCTGTCTAGTGTTGATAATTTTAATAGTCTATTAATATTCCCCCTTTATCATGTCCATTCATTCACAGCTCTATCATGTCACCTCTATTTCTTTGCCTTTCTAGAGAATAAAATTTAAGCTTTGTCAATCTTTCTTCAGAAATTGCTTATTGAGCATAGGGCAAAATAAAAATAAAAACTTACTATCTTTCATTTGTATGAAAACAGTCCCCTGCCAGGCGTAGTGACTTCAATGCGATTTCAGTACTAATCCAATATTACTGTATAAACTAACAGTACCCTGCCAGGCATGGAGACTTCAATGCGATTTCAGTACTAATCCAACATTACTGTATAAACTAACAGTCCCCTGCCAGGCATGGTGACTTCAATGAAAAGCAAGCCTCTCATGTTTTGAAATAAAGCCTTCGTTTCTGACGTCATCCCTAATGTGGCGCGAGGCGCGCTAAATGCGGATCCCAGGAGGTTCACACATAAGTGTGAACTCTTAATTAGGCTTAATACCTCACCTATACTCTATGCTTCATCAGAGTTGATATTCAGCTACAATAGCTCGTATTTTCGCTCATTACTTATATTTTCTGTTATTCATAAACCCGATCAAACCTTCCTAACCTAACCTAACCTAACATATTATTTATAACAAACAAATACATTCTACAGAACAGTTATTGTTGTTGTTTAGTGACATCGTGAAAAGCGACCTCAGGTATAGGGACAATGTATTGATGGTCATTAGCATATAGGTGTGAAGGTATTACAGTACCTTACTGGTCAACTATGTATGACGTCACCAGACAACCAATACTCCCTTTGGCGTCCTACTTGCATGTATTTAATGTTATTATTCAAAAATGACTAGACTATCCATCCCCACCTAACCTAATCAGAGGTTTAAGAATATACATTTTAGTCATCCACAACTGTAATCATTATTCAGTGATAAGTTCAAAAGTATAACAGAAGGCCAAATGTCATACTGCAATTTAAGCAGAATCGTACATCTGGCAGCATAGCAGGTGAGCTGAACATAAGAATAAAGGTAACTGCAGAGGTCCTATTGGCCCATACGAGGCAGCTCCTATATATTTCCACCCAATCTCATTCATGTCCACCCTATGCTTAAAACAACCAAGGGATCCCACTTAAAGTATTAGTTTACAATAATAGTTTTAATAAATAGCTCTTATTCTAGTTTTATACACAACAGCATTTATGAAACCCTATAGCTAGATATTCTACTATAATCCACAAGTAGTTACCACACATCTGGCAGTACAGCGGATTAGTGGCTGTGTTCATAGGCTAGTCAACTGTCCTCACATCCATCAAATAGATATCCAAATGTCGCACCTCAATTCATCCATCTAGCAACTCAGCTGGATGTTAGCCACTATATTCATAGGCTAATCATTTCTACACCTCAAAAAATCCTAGTCTTGCTACGCAAATCAGGTGACTTGTTTCTAAACCATCAGTCGCAAATACAATCATACATACCTACACATACTTCAAAACCTATGCATTCATAGAGAATAGCCTAGTTTTTTGCCACCATTTCCCCATTAATCAGATGTAATTTATGCCATACACACAGAAAATACAGCATTTACACACCAAATATGCCATTTATGCACAAAATATATTATTTACACTCAAAATATGCCATCACATAACAAAATATGACATTTTCATACAAAATATGTCAGTTGCATACAAAAATATACCATTTACACAATATTGCATGTACACTCAGAGTATGACATTTACAAAGTACGGTATTTTGCACAAATATATCAAAAGTCTTAAGCATTTAGACAATCAAAAATGCGCTTTCACTAAAATTACACAATTTCACAAACATAATTTTCACAAAATACCCACACATTGTCTCATAAACCAAAATACACTTACACCATGGAGATCTATTTTATCAGATTACAGAGCTTACACAAAATACACAATTTTCACACACAAATACAGTTGCACCAGTTCCACTTCAACAAATTAAAAACACAACTTGCATAAATGCACTATTATCACAAAAATTATTATAAAACATGGACGATTATTACACAGTTTGTGTAATTATTTTACATCTTTGCACAATTAATACAAGAAAACTTGCTATATAATTACTCAACTTGCACAATGACAATCAATACGCAAAGGTATAAATAAACAATTCGTCCATATGCAATTACACAACATGCGCAATTAATACACAACTTATACAAATATTGCACATCTTTCATAATTATTACACAACTTGTACAAATGCATATCTAGCACAAATACGTACAATACATAACTACCCCAAATATGAAAATACACAACTATCATAAATACACAATTTACACAAATACAAATGCGGCATTTACACAACTTGCTCAAAAATATAATCAATACACAACTTACCAAAATATGAACAATACATAACTAGCACATATTCATTAAATACACAACTAAGCAATTTCCGCAAATACACATACAAAAACATATACAATTAATACATACAACTTGCACAAAACAATACACAATTTATAGAAATATAATCAATACACAATTTGCATGATATTTTTCTGGGTATATTTAGGACATTAATTATAATATGCTGAGTTTAACCAACTCCCCAAAAGTCAGAATTTCACATATAAAAATGGTGCATATGACTTCCGATGAGCTCAATATATAACACATTCTTTTTCCATTAAGATATCAACATTATTAGCGCTAAACTATTCATCTAACATGTCCACTGTTTTTATGTCTTATTAATACCTTCCTTGTTACATTCTCTCCAATCAGGCCACCATATTTATGTATTTATTCAAACCATCTAACAGACTTATTTGTTCTAGCCTTAGTTATGTTAGGGCAGGTGGGGTTAGGTGAAGTCAGTATTGTCTATGATAATTTTAGACAAATTTGCTATATCTTATCAAAATGCATCCTGTTAAAACTTAAATTCATCGAAATCTATCAAAAATATACTTATTCTACGCAAATTTGACTAAATTCAACCTAGCTAAACTAACTAAATATGAGCATCCCATATCCTCACATATAAGCCTATGTCGCCTCTGTCCATACATTATATGAGTCTGCCATATAGCACGAACCCCAAATAGGAAAATTTACACTATTTCATAAACATACTAGTTCATTAGCCTAAGATATTATATATGTCCTTCCCTACACGACCTCACCTTACCTGACCTAGCATATCCAACCCTGGATTTGTTAAAGTTGGCGAAATTTATACTATGCCACCTAAATTTCACCAAATTTAAGGTAATTTCCACCAAATATACCCAAATATTGCGTAGCATAGCATGCCAAAGCCCATTTTCTCCTATTCCATACTACCCTACACAACCTCACCTAACCTGACCTAGCATATCCAAACCTGGATTTCGTTAAAGTCGGCGAAATTTTTGCTATGCCACCTAAATTCGACCAAATATACCCAAATGTTGTGTATCATAGCATCGCCAAAGTCCATTTTCTCCTAGTCCATCCTACCCTACACAACCTCACCTAACCTATCCTAGCATATCCAAACCTAGATTTGGTTAAAGTCGGCTAAATTTAAGCTATCCCACCTAAATTCTATCTAATTTAAGGCAAATCCCACCAAATATATCCAAATGTTCTGTATCACAGCACTGCCAAAGCCCATTTTTACCTACATTTTCTCCTATTCCATCCTACCCTACGCAACCTTACCTAACCTATCCTAGCATATCCAAACCTAGATTTGGTTAAAGTCGGCGAAATTTAAATTATCCCATATAAATTTGACCTAATTTAAGACAATTCCCACCAAATATACCCAAAAATGTTTTTGGAACATAGCACGGCCAAAGCTCATTTTAGCTGAGTTTTCATCTATTCCAACCTGCCCTAGACAACCCTACCCTGCCTCTCCTGGCATATCCAAAGTCAGATTTGCTTATAGTTGGCAAAAATTTATGCCTTTCCCACCTAAATTTAACCTAATTTAAGCCAATTTCCACCGAATATACCCAAATGTTTTGTATCTTAGCATGGCCAAAGTTCATTTCACCCAAGTTTTCACCTATTCCATCTTACACAGCCATACCTAACCTGACCTAGCATATCCCAAGCTAGATTTGATTAGAGTTCGTGAAATTTATGCCTACTCGCCTAAATTCAACCTAATTTAAGACAATTTCTACCCAATATACCCAAAATGTTTTGTTACATAGCTCAGCTAAAGACCATTTTAGCTGAGTTTTCACATATTCCAACCTACCCTACATAGCCTTACCTAACCCTGACCTAGCAGATTTGATTAAAGTTTGGGAAATTTAAGCTATCGCCATCAAATTGGAGACAATTTCCACCAAATATGTCTAAACGTTGTGTATCATAGCACAGCCAAAACCCATTTTACCCGCATTTTCACCCATTCCATCTAAACCTGGACCTAGCCTCTGATACTACATATACTCAGAGAAGTGATGTTTTTTTGGATATGAACCTAAATGCCCGTGCCTAACCTGCAAGAGTCTTGGAGCTTTGTTGAATATTTTATCTATTTTACTTCGAAAACTTGAGTTTTGGATATGAACCTATCCGCACTGTGCCTAACCTGCTAGGATCTTTGTTGAACAGTGTAACCATATTCATAGAAAAGTGATGTTTTGGATATGGACCTAACAGCCCCTCTCCTTTAAAACTTGGAACTGTGTTCAATATTGTAGATATAGTGTTGGGTATGTGTTTTGTTTTTACACATCAACCCAACCGTCCTTGACCTAACCTCCCTTCATCTAACTTCAAATTTATCGTAAATATGGAAGGAACGTGTTGTTTGTGCATCAACCCAACCGTCCTTGACCAAACCTCCATTTATCAAACTTCAAATTTATCATAAATATGGGAGGACCATGTTATTTGTGCATCAACCCAGCCGTCCTGGGCCTAACCTCCCTTTATCTAACTTCAAATTTATTGTATTTATGGGAAGAAGGTGTTGTTTATGCATCAACCCAACCTCCCTGGACCTAACCTCTGATACACGAATCTTGGTTCAATATTGCATCATACTCGTAGCATATTTTTTTCACATAATTCAACCATCCTCAACCTAACCTCTATTACCTGTGGGGAGGGAGGTTAATGGAAAATATGATAATAATGGGAATTTTCTCTACATCAGTTCAACTCAACCATCCTTAACCTAACCTTAGAAAGGGATATAACTCACCAAAACTATTTAATTACCATTTACCCAATTTTCCTTATCCTAACCTATAACTAAAGGGTTTAGACCCCCCTTTACCTCGAAATTATACTATATTTAAGGTAAGAATATATTTTCACATATAAACCTAACATTCCCTAATTTAACCCTATACTATAATATCGTGGTAAAGGGGGGTCCAAACCCTTTAGTTATAGGTTAGGATAAGGAAAATTGGGTAAATGGTAATTAAATAGTTTTGGTGAGTTATATCCCTTTCTAAGGTTAGGTTAAGGATGGTTGAGTTGAACTGATGTAGAGAAAATTCCCATTATTATCATATTTTCCATTAACCTCCCTCCCCACAGGTAATAGAGGTTAGGTTGAGGATGGTTGAATTATGTGAAAAAAATATGCTACGAGTATGATGCAATATTGAACCAAGATTCGTGTATCAGAGGTTAGGTCCAGGGAGGTTGGGTTGATGCATAAACAACACCTTCTTCCCATAAATACAATAAATTTGAAGTTAGATAAAGGGAGGTTAGGCCCAGGACGGCTGGGTTGATGCACAAATAACATGGTCCTCCCATATTTATGATAAATTTGAAGTTTGATAAATGGAGGTTTGGTCAAGGACGGTTGGGTTGATGCACAAACAACACGTTCCTTCCATATTTACGATAAATTTGAAGTTAGATGAAGGGAGGTTAGGTCAAGGACGGTTGGGTTGATGTGTAAAAACAAAACACATACCCAACACTATATCTACAATATTGAACACAGTTCCAAGTTTTAAAGGAGAGGGGCTGTTAGGTCCATATCCAAAACATCACTTTTCTATGAATATGGTTACACTGTTCAACAAAGATCCTAGCAGGTTAGGCACAGTGCGGATAGGTTCATATCCAAAACTCAAGTTTTCGAAGTAAAATAGATAAAATATTCAACAAAGCTCCAAGACTCTTGCAGGTTAGGCACGGGCATTTAGGTTCATATCCAAAAAAACATCACTTCTCTGAGTATATGTAGTATCAGAGGCTAGGTCCAGGTTTAGATGGAATGGGTGAAAATGCGGGTAAAATGGGTTTTGGCTGTGCTATGATACACAACGTTTAGACATATTTGGTGGAAATTGTCTCCAATTTGATGGCGATAGCTTAAATTTCCCAAACTTTAATCAAATCTGCTAGGTCAGGGTTAGGTAAGGCTATGTAGGGTAGGTTGGAATATGTGAAAACTCAGCTAAAATGGTCTTTAGCTGAGCTATGTAACAAAACATTTTGGGTATATTGGGTAGAAATTGTCTTAAATTAGGTTGAATTTAGGCGAGTAGGCATAAATTTCACGAACTCTAATCAAATCTAGCTTGGGATATGCTAGGTCAGGTTAGGTATGGCTGTGTAAGATGGAATAGGTGAAAACTTGGGTGAAATGAACTTTGGCCATGCTAAGATACAAAACATTTGGGTATATTCGGTGGAAATTGGCTTAAATTAGGTTAAATTTAGGTGGGAAAGGCATAAATTTTTGCCAACTATAAGCAAATCTGACTTTGGATATGCCAGGAGAGGCAGGGTAGGGTTGTCTAGGGCAGGTTGGAATAGATGAAAACTCAGCTAAAATGAGCTTTGGCCGTGCTATGTTCCAAAAACATTTTTGGGTATATTTGGTGGGAATTGTCTTAAATTAGGTCAAATTTATATGGGATAATTTAAATTTCGCCGACTTTAACCAAATCTAGGTTTGGATATGCTAGGATAGGTTAGGTAAGGTTGCGTAGGGTAGGATGGAATAGGAGAAAATGTAGGTAAAAATGGGCTTTGGCAGTGCTGTGATACAGAACATTTGGATATATTTGGTGGGATTTGCCTTAAATTAGATAGAATTTAGGTGGGATAGCTTAAATTTAGCCGACTTTAACCAAATCTAGGTTTGGATATGCTAGGATAGGTTAGGTGAGGTTGTGTAGGGTAGGATGGACTAGGAGAAAATGGACTTTGGCGATGCTATGATACACAACATTTGGGTATATTTGGTCGAATTTAGGTGGCATAGCAAAAATTTCGCCGACTTTAACGAAATCCAGGTTTGGATATGCTAGGTCAGGTTAGGTGAGGTGTGTGTAGGGTAGTATGGAATAGGAGAAAATGGGCTTTGGCAGTGCTATGCTACGCAATATTTGGGTATATTTGGTGGAAATTACCTTAAATTTGGTGAAATTTAGGTGGCATAGTATAAATTTCGCCAACTTTAACAAAATCCAGGGTTGGATATGCTAGGTCAGGTAAGGTGAGGTCGTGTAGGGAAGGACATATATAATATCTTAGGCTAATGAACTAGTATGTTTATGAAATAGTGTAAATTTTCCTATTTGGGGTTCGTGCTATATGGCAGACTCATATAATGTATGGACAGAGGCGACATAGGCTTATATGTGAGGATATGGGATGCTCATATTTAGTTAGTTTAGCTAGGTTGAATTTAGTCAAATTTGCGTAGAATAAGTATATTTTTGATAGATTTCGATGAATTTAAGTTTTAACAGGATGCATTTTGATAAGATATAGCAAATTTGTCTAAAATTATCATAGACAATACTGACTTCACCTAACCCCACCTGCCCTAACATAACTAAGGCTAGAACAAATAAGTCTGTTAGATGGTTTGAATAAATACATAAATATGGTGGCCTGATTGGAGAGAATGTAACAAGGAAGGTATTAATAAGACATAAAAACAGTGGACATATGTTAGATGAATAGTTTAGCGCTAATAATGTTGATATCTTAATGGAAAAAGAATGTGTTATATATTGAGCTCATCGGAAGTCATATGCACCATTTTTATATGTGAAATTCTGACTTTTGGGGAGTTGGTTAAACTCAGCATATTATAATTAATGTCCTAAATATACCCAGAAAAATATCATGCAAATTGTGTATTGATTATATTTCTATAAATTGTGTATTGTTTTGTGCAAGTTGTATGTATTAATTGTATATGTTTTTGTATGTGTATTTGCGGAAATTGCTTAGTTGTGTATTTAATGAATATGTGCTAGTTATGTATTGTTCATATTTTGGTAAGTTGTGTATTGATTATATTTTTGAGCAAGTTGTGTAAATGCCGCATTTGTATTTGTGTAAATTGTGTATTTATGATAGTTGTGTATTTTCATATTTGGGGTAGTTATGTATTGTACGTATTTGTGCTAGATATGCATTTGTACAAGTTGTGTAATAATTATGAAAGATGTGCAATATTTGTATAAGTTGTGTATTAATTGCGCATGTTGTGTAATTGCATATGGACGAATTGTTTATTTATACCTTTGCGTATTGATTGTCATTGTGCAAGTTGAGTAATTATATAGCAAGTTTTCTTGTATTAATTGTGCAAAGATGTAAAATAATTACACAAACTGTGTAATAATCGTCCATGTTTTATAATAATTTTTGTGATAATAGTGCATTTATGCAAGTTGTGTTTTTAATTTGTTGAAGTGGAACTGGTGCAACTGTATTTGTGTGTGAAAATTGTGTATTTTGTGTAAGCTCTGTAATCTGATAAAATAGATCTCCATGGTGTAAGTGTATTTTGGTTTATGAGACAATGTGTGGGTATTTTGTGAAAATTATGTTTGTGAAATTGTGTAATTTTAGTGAAAGCGCATTTTTGATTGTCTAAATGCTTAAGACTTTTGATATATTTGTGCAAAATACCGTACTTTGTAAATGTCATACTCTGAGTGTACATGCAATATTGTGTAAATGGTATATTTTTGTATGCAACTGACATATTTTGTATGAAAATGTCATATTTTGTTATGTGATGGCATATTTTGAGTGTAAATAATATATTTTGTGCATAAATGGCATATTTGGTGTGTAAATGCTGTATTTTCTGTGTGTATGGCATAAATTACATCTGATTAATGGGGAAATGGTGGCAAAAAACTAGGCTATTCTCTATGAATGCATAGGTTTTGAAGTATGTGTAGGTATGTATGATTGTATTTGCGACTGATGGTTTAGAAACAAGTCACCTGATTTGCGTAGCAAGACTAGGATTTTTTGAGGTGTAGAAATGATTAGCCTATGAATATAGTGGCTAACATCCAGCTGAGTTGCTAGATGGATGAATTGAGGTGCGACATTTGGATATCTATTTGATGGATGTGAGGACAGTTGACTAGCCTATGAACACAGCCACTAATCCGCTGTACTGCCAGATGTGTGGTAACTACTTGTGGATTATAGTAGAATATCTAGCTATAGGGTTTCATAAATGCTGTTGTGTATAAAACTAGAATAAGAGCTATTTATTAAAACTATTATTGTAAACTAATACTTTAAGTGGGATCCCTTGGTTGTTTTAAGCATAGGGTGGACATGAATGAGATTGGGTGGAAATATATAGGAGCTGCCTCGTATGGGCCAATAGGACCTCTGCAGTTACCTTTATTCTTATGTTCAGCTCACCTGCTATGCTGCCAGATGTACGATTCTGCTTAAATTGCAGTATGACATTTGGCCTTCTGTTATACTTTTGAACTTATCACTGAATAATGATTACAGTTGTGGATGACTAAAATGTATATTCTTAAACCTCTGATTAGGTTAGGTGGGGATGGATAGTCTAGTCATTTTTGAATAATAACATTAAATACACATGCAAGTAGGACGCCAAAGGGAGTATTGGTTGTCTGGTGACGTCATACATAGTTGACCAGTAAGGTACTGTAATACCTTCACACCTATATGCTAATGACCATCAATACATTGTCCCTATACCTGAGGTCGCTTTTCACGATGTCACTAAACAACAACAATAACTGTTCTGTAGAATGTATTTGTTTGTTATAAATAATATGTTAGGTTAGGTTAGGTTAGGAAGGTTTGATCGGGTTTATGAATAACAGAAAATATAAGTAATGAGCGAAAATACGAGCTATTGTAGCTGAATATCAACTCTGATGAAGCATAGAGTATAGGTGAGGTATTAAGCCTGATTAAGAGTTCACACTTATGTGTGAACCTCCTGGGATCCGCATTTAGCGCGCCTCGCGCCACATTAGGGATGATGACGTCAGAAACGAAGGCTTTATTTCAAAACATGAGAGGCTTGCTTTTCATTGAAGTCACCATGCCTGGCAGGGGACTGTTAGTTTATACAGTAATGTTGGATTAGTACTGAAATCGCATTGAAGTCTCCATGCCTGGCAGGGTACTGTTAGTTTATACAGTAATATTGGATAGTACTGAAATCGCATTGAAGTCACTACGCCTGGCAGGGGACTGTTTTCATACAAATGAAAGATAGTAAGTTTTCATTTTTATTTTGCCCTATGCTCAATAAGCAATTTCTGAAGAAAGATTGACAAAGCTTAAATTTTATTCTCTAGAAAGGCAAAGAAATAGAGGTGACATGATAGAGCTGTGAATAAATGGACATGATAAAGGGGGAATATTAATAGACTATTAAAATTATCAACACTAGACAGAACATAAAACAATGGACATAAATTGGAATGAGTTTTAGATTTAGGAAAGAGACCTGGGTAAATACTGGTTCTGTAACGGGGTTTGAGGTCATTTCTTATGTTATTATTATGTAATCTTAGCTATAAAATGATCTTAGACAATGGGAAACAGTACGGCAATACCTTATTGAGAAAAACGAGCTTATAATGATTTACGCCATTGCACATTAAGATTGACAGAAGGTAGAATTTGAATCCCCCTTTGCTATAAATATCGAAAATGGGAATAATTACACTGTAACAGAAAACGGGCTTATACAGGGAAAATGAAGACGGGGGTGACGTCATTATCCATTAGCGATGCCTGTGCAGGGTTGCTCAGGTAACGAAATATGATGGGGCCAGGAGCCGGCCTTTTAATCCTGAGGTAAGTTGATGACGTCATTGACCATTGGCTATGCCTGTGCATGGGTCAGGCCATGAAAGAAAATTCGAGAAACCCTGGGGCCAATGACCGGCTTTTTAATCCCCTTTAACATGCCTGTGCAGGGTCACTAAGCTAACGAAATTTGGGGATGACTGAAGGCGGCCGTTTAATCCCCTTGAGCGAAAATGGCAGGGGCCAATGACCGGCATGGAGAAAAAAAGTTCGTAAAACCCAGGGGCCAATGACCGGCATGGTGAAAACAGTTCGTAAAACCCAGGGGCCAATGACCGGCATGGTGAAAACAGTCCGTAAAACCCAGGGGCCAATGACCGGCATGGGAAAAACAGTTCGTAAAACCTAGGGGCCAATGACCGGCATGGTGAACACAGTTCGTAAAACCCAGGGGCCAATGACCGGCATGGGGAAAAATCAAAATTGCCGGCCATTGACCCGGGGCCAATGGCCGGCATGGGGAAAAATCAAAATTGCCGGTCATTGGCCCGGGGCCAATGACCGGCATGGGGAAAAATAAAATTGCCGGTCATTGGCCCGGGGCCAATGACCGGCATGGGGAAAAAATAAAAATTGCCGGTCATTGGCCTCAATCCTACTACTGACTGGAACAGGGTGGGGCTAAATACGAGGAAGGGATTGACTGATGTTCAACAAGAAAACGTCATATGAGCATAACAGATAAATTGGATCAAGTAAATTCAGAACAAAACATAAATACAAAAGTCTGTTTGTATTACAGTTTTCTTACCTATGTTTCCGCACGAGCACAGGCATAATGCAACAGTATTTCATACACAGCTACTGGCCCAACACTGAATTAATACACTTTTCAGGAACACAAAATACACGCATTTCTTGTTATACTTATACATCTATGTATATCAAATACAACATAATAAACACATTCCCACTACGCATACACACAAGCCTATGTATAAGCAAACATTTTTTTTTTTTTTTGAGATATATACAAGAGTTGTTACATTCTTGTACAGCCACTAGTACGCGTAGCGTTTCGGGCAAGTCCTTAATCCTATGGTCCCTGGAATACGATCCCCTGCCGCGAAGAATCGTTTTTTCATCCAAGTACACATTTTACTGTTGCGTTAAACAGAGGCTACAGTTAAGGAATTGCGCCCAGTAAATCCTCCCCGGCCAGGATACGAACCCATGACATAGCGCTCGCGGAACGCCGGCGAGTGTCTTACCACTACACCACGGAGACTGTTTTCTTACCACTACACCTTAACATTTATACATAAGGTTTGGCTCACACACGTCCATACACACTGATGCCCATGAATACACAAACTCACCAGCATACACAACACCACTTGACATACAGATCCAGATGTATATAATGTCAGCGCATGTATGTATACACCCATATGTATACACGGGTGTATATATAGTGACCCTAACATACACTACCAGTGGACGACCTGGAGGTCTCCCAGGACACGCCCTGGAGATCTCCCAGGACACGACCTGGAGGTCTCCCAGGACACGACCTGGAGGTCTCCCAGGACACGACCTGGAGGTCTCCCAGGACACGACCTGGAGGTCTCCCAGGACACGACCTGGAGGTCTCCCAGGACACGACCTGGAGGTCTCCCAGGACACGACCTGGAGGTCTCCCAGGACACGACCTGGAGGTCTCCCAGGACACGACCTGGAGGTCTCCCAGGACACGACCTGGAGGTCTCCCAGGACACGACCTGGAGGTCTCCCAGGACACGACCTGGAGGTCTCCCAGGATATGACCTGGAGGTCTCCCAGGATATGACCTGGAGGTCTCTCAGGACACCTTCTCTGGAGAGCACTCGTACACACCTGGAGAGACCTGGGAGCATACGTACACACAACTGGTGCCTGGTGCTTTGTGTACAAGAGAGTACAGAACACACACACACACACACACACACATGGGAAAGTGAGATAACTAGGCTTACAACTGAATTTGGCAGGAATAAGGGTAGCATGCCAAGGGATGGGGGAGTGGTGGTGGGGAAGTAGTAGTAGTAAGTGGAATGAGTGTGGGAGGGTGGGCGTCATCCAGCGGGGAGGCGACCAGCATGACCCTTCACTGAGGAGAAGGTCAATCATAATCCATGGATTAATTGAAGCCAAGGCATCATCGAGGCAGGAAAGGATGGAGATTAAAGATTTTGAGTTACAGGGGATCTTGAGAGATATCAGAGCCGAGATAGCAGGGAATGAGGTGGGAATCCACCGCCACATTGAGGCGTATAACTGTAACAAGAAACGACCTGTCCCGGTACAGTTCACTAACGAGGAGGCTGTGGACTACATACTGCAACACAAGCACTTACTCAGAGGTAGCGAAAACTATTGACATATACATGACCAAAGATGAGCAGATAGCCCACAGGGCGAGCCGTCCTCGACACACCTCGTCAAATTTGAGTGTATTAACCCACTCCAGTGCTAACCCATCCCGTGCTAACGAGCCCACACCTGCTTCCCAGGTCACATCCTCTCCAAATCAGCCCTCTCTGCCCCTGCTTATCTCCCCAACACCTCCCCTGACCCCATTGCATTCGAATCCATCTGTTTCATCCCACATTCCAAGGACCCTCTCATCCCCTCAACCCCCAAAACCCGCCCAGTCCTCATCCCATTAACCCCCCCCCCCAAAAAAAACGCCTAGCCCTCACCCCTCCTCATCCCCTCTCCTTCCATGTGACCCCCTATCCTTGCAAGGGGGGCACATGGACCCCCCGTGGAAGATGGGGGGACCCCCCCCCACCTCCTTCTTCATTTCTCTTTTCCCCCTTCTGTCCCAATGCCTACACCTAACCCTGAGTTCCCCCTGACTAATATAACCTCCTTCCCACTATCACTATCCATGTTCCATCCACCCCTCTTCCCCCCACCCCCTCTATCCTTCTCCCCCCCCCAACCTCCCAAACTCTATCTGACTCTAAACCTTACAATACCTCTCAACCCCTCTATGCCTCTCAGACCCTCCCTAATCTGCAAACCCAGTATGCCCTTCTTTTCCAGACCTACCTACCCAGGCCCTACCCCAGTCCTTCCTACCTACCTTCCTAGATGCCCAGCCCCCATTTGCCCCCCAAGCACCCCTCCAGACCCCATCCACCCCCCAGACACCCCCCGGACCCCCCCAGCCCCCATTCACCCCTAGATTTCCCCAGGCCCCCAGAGAAAGGGCAAACTCCGGTACCAGAGTTTCCATGAAGCATCCCAAGGTTTGGTACACCAATGCTGATGGGATATCTAATAAAGCAGAAGAAATAAAAGAAAGAGTGAGTGAGGCAGATCTTGACATAGTTGCAATAGTGGAAACTAAAACAAATTACATGATCTTGGATGCAATTTTGAAGACCCGGGAAATTGGGTTACTAATGAGAGCATTATAAGCTTCATACATGGAATTCTGACAGCAGATGGGAGGAATATTGTCATCTTGGTAATCTACAATCCCCCACCAAACAGTAGAAGACCCAGGCAGGAGTATGATGACAACAACAAGGCATGCATAGATGAACTGCATAAGGCAGCAACATTAACTCACAGAATGAGAGCGAAGCTGCTGATCATGGGGGTACCTAAATCATGGAGAGATAAATTGAGAATCAAGGAATCCCCATGGAGGAAACGAAACGTGGGGAGCAAAGTTAGTAGATCTTATAGACAGGAATTTCCTAACACAATATGTGAAGGAAGACACAAGGGAAAGAGGAGGAGATGCACCGAGCCTATTAGACCTGATTTTCACCCAGAACGTAGAAGACATCGAGAATTTGGAGCATGAAATACTTCTAGAGGCCAGCGACCATTGTGTCCTAGTCTTTGACTACATGATGGAATTCAAACTTGTGACCATGGGTCAAGAGGTCTGGGAAAGGAGAGTTAACTACAGGAAAGGGGATTGCAGGAGGATGAGGAACTATCTGGGAGAAGTACAGTGGGAGGAAGAAATTAGAGGAAAAACAGTCCAAGATATGATGGACCTAGTCATACGGAAATGTCAGGAGGCCGAAGAGAGATTTATACCAACAGTAAAGGGAAAAAATAAGAGGGAATATAAACCCATGGTTTAATAGACAGTGCCAGGAAGCAAAAATGGCCAGCAGGCGGGAGTGGAGGAAGTACAGAAGACTAAGGACAGAGGACAACAGGATCAGATACAACAGAGCTAGGAACGATTACATTAACATAATAATAATAATAATAATAATAACAATAAAAATTTATTTAGGAAAAGTACATACATAGTTGCAGTACAAACATTCTGTTTGATTTAAAGATAGAGGTAGTACATACAATACCTAAAGCCACTAGTACAGTACAAACATTATGTTTGATATAAAGATAGAGGCAGTACATACAATACCTAAAGCCACTAGTACGCATAGTGTTTCGGGCAAGGTGAGGTGGGGAAAAAAACCACTTAGACTAAAACTTAATAGTAATTGAGCTTAAATTATAAATTGCGTTGAAAGAAAACAAATAATAAAAGATATAAAAAGGGGGGAACATGGTAGAAAATAGCCAATATACAAGTTGGTCAACAAACATCATTTTATTTTTAAATAGTAAGACATGGTTGACATTTAGAAGTAAGGTAGGATACAAGGAGTTAATTAGGTAGTAATTAGTTTTCATCTTAAGCTGGTTGAGAGAGGTACAATCTTTGACATGATTGGGAAGGTCAATGCACATTCTGGGTCCCTTGATTTGTAGAGCATTCCTAGTTTCATTAAGTCTAACTCTTGGAATATCAAATAGGTATTTGTTTCTGGTTTGGTGCACATGAGTTCTGTTACAACCTTCTAGGAAGCGTTGAAGGTCAGGATTGACGTTACAATTCAGAGTTTTAAATATATAGAGTACACAAGAGAGAATGTGCAGTGACTTAATATCAAACATATTCAGAGATTTGAGTAAGGGTACCGAGTGCTGTTTGGGGCCAGGGTTAGATATTGTTCTAATAGCAGCTTTGTGTCGGGTAATTAGAGGACGTAAATGATTTTGGGTAGTAGAACCCCAAGCACAAATACCATAGTTGAGATAAGGATAGATAAGAGAGTAATAGAGCGTCACCAGGGCAGGGCGAGGAACATAATATCTGATCTTAGAAAGAATGCCAACAGTTTTAGAAACTTTTTTTACTATATTTAGAATGTGTCCCTGGAAACTCAGCTTGTTATCGATGAGGACACCAAGGAATTTACCATCAACTTTACTACTGATTTGTATATTGTTTATTCTTAAATTAATTTCATTTGAGGAGTTATTACCAAACAAAATATAGAAAGTTTTGTCAATGTTATGGGTGAGTTTGTTAGCAGTTAGCCAAAGATGGACTTTATTTAGTTCAGTATTCACAGTGACATTTAGAGCAAGAGGGTCAGGACTTGAGAATCTGAACATCTTTACCATTGTGATCATTGCTGTCTTATATGTGCTGTCAATCTGCTGTATGGTGTCTATTAATCTTGTTTAAATTACTAATCAAGCTGTCAATGTAATCAATCAGAGCTTTAATATAACAATGTGCTTTAATATACTTAGCTCTCTCATCTCATTTGTCTCTTGCAATGTATCTTGATCATTTATCAATTCTGATAGAAATTACCTACTTAAAATTATCTGCTAGATTAAGGACCTGCCCGAAACGCTGCGCGTACTAGTGGCTTTACAAGAATGTAAATACTGTACTATCCAATGTATTCTCACAAACCCAATGTACCTTCTTGTATATATATATAAATAAATAAATAAATAAATAAATAAATAAAGTTGTGTCATCAGCAAATAAGATTGGTTTGACGTGTTGAGAGGTATTTGGAAGGCCATTAATTGTTGTTTTTGTTGGAATTGTTGACTTCAGTGAGATTGCCACTTTTATGGACTAAGATTACTCTTAAATTGCTTGTTTTTTAGAATATCAGGAAAGGTTTGGAGTTAAATGATTTGTTGTAGAGCAATGCAATGGCTGGAGCTAAAAATCTAGAGTAATTTTTTTGTAAATTAGGGTTGGTATCTCAGCATATGGTATCTGTGCAAGGTATCTGTGCATTCATCCACTGCAAATTACCTCAAGCCCATCATCACTCAACAAAAGTATTCTACCAGAACTATAAAACTGTCTTCAAACAACACACAGCCTTTATTTAAATCCCAAAACATGCTATATATACACTCGCTCTACAAATTCTCTTGTGCTATTTACATGTACAAAACCTTGTTCCTAAATGCTAATCCTGATCTGAAACTCTTCATTGATGAATGTAATAGAACCCACGAGCACCACAACATAAATAAATATTTTGTTGATTTAAATTGACAGTCATGCTAATATAATTGCCAGTCAGGCTTATGTAATTCACAATCATCTTAATATAATTGCCAGTTTGGATAATATAATTGACAGAGAGGATTATGCCAGTCAGGCCAATATAATTACCAATAAGGCTAATATAATTGCCAATCAGGCAAATATATAACTTCGAATTGGGCTTTTTCACCCACAGGGTTATTGATTGATGGAACTGCCTACCTGTCGAAGCCTTAAACTGCCAAAACTGTGCTGAATTTCAAAATATAATTGGAACAGATCATCAAGGCAAATGGGGGAGGGGGAGACCTTCAACAAGCCGCCGACTTCCTGTTCTCATCGAGGCCACTACCCAGCAAACATTTTCATGTTTTTAAAACATCCTAAAAACGACATTTCATTGTTTTCAGCACGTTTATAATTACGTTTAGAAAATGTTTTTTGAGAACTTTTATATACAACCTTAGAACGTAAATAATTAACATTTCTAAAAACTTTTTTATAATCTTTTAATTACCTACATTAAAACGTTTAGGGTAAATTAGGGTATAATAATTTTTAATTCATATCTGAAATAGAAAGGGAGAGAAAGAAAGAAGACATATCTGAGAAAGAAATGGACATCCTATATATGTATGTGTAAATTACAAATAAATAGGGTACAAAAAGAGAATTAAAATATTATATTTATTTAATTAAGAATGAGTAATACAACAAAATATATGTAATAGCTCGAAATATATAGACTATATCTATAACAGAATATAAAAGTAAAAATTTAAAAATCTATAAAAATCTATATATGCAATATGTGAACACAATAGATTTTGTGATCAAGCAGCCTGTGATTCATGTCATGCTGAGATCAGTCTGACGTTACAAGCAGTTATTGTTACTTAAAACTAAAACAAGTAAAATTTTCCGAGTATACATATAACACTATAGTTTTTCTATGACTAATAATAAAAATCTATTAATCAAAAGTTTAGGACTAATTAACTAAAAATAAAAATCTACAAGTGAATGTAAACAGTCAAGTATAATATTCATGTAGAAAGAGAAAGAAAAAGAGAGAGAGAAGGAAAGAAAGAGAAAGAAAGAAGGGAGAAAGAGAGAGAGAAAGAAAAGAAAAAAGTCATGTATAATATTCATATTAGCACCATGCAATATAACTTAGATTAAGTAAAAATCTCAGACATTTTTAAATCAAATGAAATATGAGAGCCAGAGAGAGAGAGCGAGAGCCAGAGAGAGAGAGTCAGAGCCAGAGAGAGAGAGAGAGAGAGAGAGAGCCAGCCAGAGAGAGAGAGAGCGAGCCAGAGAGAAAG
>NW_027189221.1:0-15000 GCF_040958095.1 Procambarus clarkii | reverse complement strand
CAAGGCCCGATTTGCCTAATAAGCCAAGTTTTCATGAATTAATTGTTTTTCGACTACCTAACCTACCTAACCTAACCTAACTTTCTCTACTACCTAACCTAACCTAACCTATAAAGATAGGTTAGGTTAGGTTAGGTAGGGTTGGTTAGGTTCGGTCATATATCTACGTTAATTTTAACTCCAATAAAAAAACATTAACCTCATACATAATGAAATGGGTAGCTTTATCATTTCATAAGAAAAAAATTATAGAAAATATATTAATTCAGGAAAACTTGGCTTATTAGGCAAATTTGGCCTTGCATAGTAGGCTGAGAAGTGCGTTCTGGCTACTAGGTACGACATATATATATATATATATATATATATATATATATATATATATATATAATATATATATATATATATATATATATATATCGGACAATTAGGAAAAAAAAAAAAAAATTTAAATTATTTTACCTTGTACCTAGATCCACCAGGCCTGTTTGGTCTATGTTTCAGTACTTGAGAAATCTGGAAGGTCACATCCTCCTCCTCAACTTGTGGATGTGCGTTGATAGATGATTCTGTAAAATTAAGTTATTTATATAATAATAAATTCAGTATAACAATAATATTCTGTAAAATTAAAAGTAATTTATACATCAATCAGATAAAACTCTCCAGAGATGGTGATACACAACATATAAAGGACAAGCTTCAGAACAAAATATGCATTTAGGAATAAGGTTTTGTACATGTAGGTAGCACATGAGAAAATAAGTGGAAGGTGATCAAGTTTATATTAACATGTTAATGGCTTTGTTAAGGCTTTGCAAGAATGAAAAAATATTAATAATATAATATCACCTACCAATTAATTGTACATCATTTATAAGTCAATTATTTGCATTATTATTATTCAATACTAATGATATAAAAATGCATTTTTTGAAATTTTGAAATTGAAATTTTGAAAATTTTGAAATTGTTCACAATTTTTGTTACACCAAAGTTGGAGTATGCAGCAGTTGTATGGTGCCCATATCTTAGAAAGCATATCAACAAACTGGAAACGGTGCAGAGACATGCCACTAAGTGGCCTTAACTAAATGCCATTAAATATGCCAAATATACTACATAAATATACATACTACACATGCACAATAATTGTCCTGGGACCTCTGATATTCCTAATATAATATATAGGGCCATCAACACACCTCCAGCTAGGGCCACCAACACACCTCCAGGGCCATCAACACGCCTCCAGGGCCATCAACACAACACCACCATCAACACACCTCCAGGGCCATCAACACAACACCACCATCAACACACCTCCAGGGCCATCAACACAACACCACCATCAACACACCTCCAGGGCCATCAACACAACACCACCATCAACACACCTCCAGGGCCATCAACACAACACCACCATCAACACACCTCCAGGGCCATCAACACAACACCACCATCAACACACCTCCAGGGCCATCAACACAACACCACCATCAACACACCTCCAGGGCCATCAACACAACACCACCATCAACACACCTCCAGGGCCATCAACACAACACCACCATCAACACACCTCCAGGGCCATCAACACAACACCACCATCAACACACCTCCAGGGCCATCAACACAACACCACCATCAACACACCTCCAGGGCCATCAACACAACACCACCATCAACACACCTCCAGGGCCATCAACACAACACCACCATCAACACACCTCCAGGGCCATCAACACAACACCACCATCAACACACCTCCAGGGCCATCAACACAACACCACCATCAACACACCTCCAGGGCCATCAACACAACACCACCATCAACACACCATCCAGCCAGGGCCATCAACACGCCTCCAGGCCATCAACACGCCTCCAGGGCCATCAACACACCATCCAGCCTACCACCACAAGCTTATATATATACTACACATGTCTAAGAGCAAATAAAAGAAAACAGTTACCTTAACTATTGAAGATGCAGCAGGATTTTGTGGATAAGCCAGCAGCCGTCCCTCTCGACACGGTTTTAAAATGGCGGCGACTACCACAACATGCAACGAGCCTAAAGAATGTCCAGCGCTAGCATTATCTAAACGCTATTATATATTATCAAGCAATACGGAAATCTAAAATAAAAAAAATGATACAAATAATTGTATTAAATATTTATTTGCAATTACAATACCTCGGGAATATATTTTTGCGTTAGCAAAACATATTAAGTTCGTATTTAGTTTAACTCATTTAAATTCTTTACAAATAATAACCTGATTTTACCTGATGGCCATTAACATTAATGTTTTATGTTGATACATTTCATACCCTTATTATTTCAATATCTTTCTTTATTATGCACCCCATACCCATCCCGTGGGCGGTGGTGTAAAGGATTACAGAGGCACATAATGGGTTCAGGAACTGAACTCTCTAGTTTGTTTAGCTAAGCAAATAACAATTTTTGACGCTAGTTACAAAATTATTAATGTTATATATACATGTACACACTCTCATACATACTACATATATATATATATATATATACGTATACATATATACATACACATGCATATTTATAATCACCCACACAAATACACACATCAATAATCTCTGTGTCACTTATTTTATACATGTTCTTGTAGAACATTCTATTGCGAACACATTGGGCGCTGCCCAATAAACTCGCCCCTCGGGGCAAAATTATTTTTTTTTTTTAATCTTGGTGGAACATAAAATGGCCGCCTGTGTTTATGCTGTCGTCAGATGGCGCTGTGACGTCACAGATGAGGGAAGCACGTACTGCGCATTAATGCCTCGATCCCTCGTTATTTATTTATTTTATTTATTTATATATATACAAGAACGTACATTGGGGGGTTAAGACACAACATAGAGCTTAAGTTAGAATTATAATCTTGTAAAACCACTAGCTTGCATATATAGAGTTTCGGGCAAGTCCTTAAACTAATCTTTGAGCAAATTCTTAAACAGAGTTTTAGAGAAATAATTAAATGTAAAATTGATAAAAAGTGTTTAACAGGTACATTACAGCTTTACTTTACAAGTACAGATGATTTTAAGTAGGATAATTACAGTAAAATTGTCAAAAAATTGTTTACAGGTACGATGCAAGAATTTGACACAAAAGCAGATCAGAACAATACACAATAATGAACAAGGAATCCTAAGTACAATTAGGAAAACATCTCAGGGTTATACATTGGATTACTGAAGCACAATATGAGGATCATTACAAATAGTAATGCAGTAGAATATGCACTCATATTCTATTATTAAGTTAATATTAAGTTCCTTCCTCATGTTAAGTATCTTTGTGGTACTAGGGACATCCAAGGATTATCTTCAAG
The DNA here is from genome assembly GCF_040958095.1 of Procambarus clarkii. NCBI lineage: Eukaryota > Metazoa > Arthropoda > Malacostraca > Decapoda > Cambaridae > Procambarus > Procambarus clarkii. The sequence continues at coordinate 11,620 of NW_027189221.1, read as the reverse complement.
GCTTCGTTCTGCAAGTTTTCAAGCCCTTTAAGCTTTCTTTCAGTCATCAAGGCAAGCAGAGATGCAACATAATCCACTAGCTCCTTTATGAACTGGCGTTACTCTTGCGTTTTTAAGGATATCAGGGAATGTATGACACTCAAGGGATTTGTTGAACAGCAGAGCTATAGGTGGTGCAAGGGCATATGGGAGGCGCTCTTGTATACAATGGATGGGATTTCACTGATGTTCCCAGCTTTGGTTTTTAGTGAATGTATGATGGACACAACATCTGACGGGCTGACTGGTGAGAGGAGAAGAGAGTTTGGATAGCTGCCTGAGAGATATGTGTTGATATGTGTCTGAGTCTGTGGGATTTTACTTGCAAGGTTAGCACCAATCGATGAAAAGAAGCTATTAAATTCATTCGCCATTTCTAAGTCAGATGACAGTGTAAGGCCATCCTTAGAGAGTGTTATCTGGTTGTGGGAGTGTTGTTTAGTTCCCAGGATGTTAGAGATGGTATTCCATGTGCTTTTCATGTTGCCTTTTGCTTCTTTGAATCTAGTCTCATAATATGAAAGTTTTGCTTTTCTTATGATACTGGTAAGCACTGACGAGTACCTTTTAACTACTTCCATTGGAATTAGGCCACTCCTAAATTTCTTTTCGTATTCATGTTTTTTGTTGATTGATTTAATTATGCCACTTGTGAGCCACGGGTTATTTTTTCTTTTATCAGTTACTTGTTTGGTAAGGAGGGGACAGTGAGTGTTGTAGAGGCTTAGAGTTTTGTAGAGAAAGAGGTTAGTTGATGAGTTTATATCCTGTGAATTATTAAATTCAGATTCCCAGTTAATATTGTGAAGTGCATTAGAGAGATTGCCTAAAGCTGATTCACTATGTAGCCTGAATGAAAGTTTTTTGGTTTCTGGTGGTGATGTGTCAATGTTTGCTATGAGGAAAGTAGGATAGTGGTCAGTTGTTCTGTCATAAATTACCCCAGATGTAAGGGGAGCTGTTATATTAGTCCAAAGGTGATCCAGGGTAGTGGCAGATGTTTGAGTGACTCGGGTGGGCTTGGTGATTGTGGGGATTAGCATACAGGAGTGCATGCTGTTACGGAAATAGTCAACTTGAGGGTTGTTTTCAACATTCAATAAAGAAATTCTGGAGGGCTTCTGTGCAAGGGTTAGGATGAGCTAGCCTAAGCATTTTTATACCAATTTGACAGTTATTTTCAGTAACACGATAAACAACGCTCGGAATATTAAGTTCCTTTCTCATATTAAGTATCTTTGTGGTACGAGGGCACCCAAGGATTATCCTCACGGCTTCGTTCTGCAATTTTTCAAACCCTCCAAGCTTTCTTTCAGGATGCCTTAAAGTTAGTTTAGTTCATTTATTATGCATCCCATACCCATCTTGTGGGCGGTAGTGGAAAGGGTTGCAGAGGCACATAATGGGCTCAGGGACTGAACCCCACAATTCATTTAGCTAAGCAAGTTACAATCTTGATGAGCTAGTTACAAAATTCAGTATAAGTCGTCACATCAACAATGGGTTCGAGATCGATCACAAGTACAGTTTCTAAATTAAGCAACTGACATATGTGGAGAGCTAGTGTCACAATTGATATGTTTGTCCTGCACACCGCCCCCCATCCAGTGGGCAGCGGTGGATAGGTTACAATCACTTTGTTACTACTTACAGTTAGCAAACTGGGGATATTTGGCTAAAATTTCTGGTACCAGATAATTTTGAATGAAATATTGACACATCGTTGGTACATTGGTTATAAAATTGTCTCTGAATTCACTATCACATAGTGACGGAGGGTGTGCGAATAATTTTGTTGACAGTTAACATTTGGTCAGGTCTACATCGGCAGATAATGAGAATTCCCAGAAATACTTGTAACCGAGTCTAAGCCGAGCAGTAGTAACATCTAGAAGTCTGCTGATTTTATTGGATGAACCATAGATGTGTCGCTCCTCTTGCATAATAGTATTGAACGAAAGTTAATCTCCCCAAACAATTTCGCGTTTTGAGCAAGTTACCCCTCCACTCTCTCCATTTTTTTTTGGACATTCCCTGGTAGTGTGCGGAAATACTGAAAAGTGTATACTCTTTTCAACTTTGTCACCTTAATTCTCGTCCTATGTCTTTCATTTTGGTATCAATGCGTTCGCAATAGAATTCCCAACAGAACTATGTGCATATAATGTCAAAGACAGCAGCGCGCTCCACCCGCCGACAAGATGAATGTAGGCCAAGGGTACCAGAAAAAGAAAGCTGAGCGTGATAATACTGAAAAGTGTATACCCTTTTCAACTTTGTTACCTCAATTCTCATCCTAGGTTTTTCAATTTAGCATCAATGTGTTCGCAATAGAATTCTCTACAGGACTAAAGGCATATAAACTCCAAAAGCCCGGCTTACCATCCGCAACAAACAGAGAAAGCGAGAGCGTGTTACCAGGGAGCGCACAAGAGCGATAAAATGTATACACTCTTTTCATTCTGGTCACCTCAATTGTCATCCTAGGTCTTTCATTTTGGTATCAATGTGTTCGCAATAGAATTTCCAACCGGAATTTATGCATGAAATGTCAAAAACAGCAGCGTGCTCCACCCGCTGACGTGATGAAAGCACGGCGGACCATCCACACAAAACAGAGAAAGTGAGAGAAAGTAACCTGGGAGCACTCTAGTGCAATGTAATGTGAACACACTTTTCACTTTGGTTACCTCAATTCTCGTCATATGTCTTTCATTTTGGTATCAATGTGTTCGCAATTGTATCTGCTGGCATTTTACCCTTTGCTTGGATCTGAAGGGTTTTAGGCTCACCACGATGCAATCTGATAGTACCACACGTGTATATACCTATCTTCAAGCAGCAATTCACTCATTCAAACCGACTTATAATGGTTATCCATATATAAATGGTAATCTTTGTTCTACCTGTTAACCTGTCATATGAAGAAAGATTGTCAAAGCTTATATTACATTCTCTAGAAAAGCAAAGAATTAGGAGTGATATATGGTAGAGGTGCACAATGGGATGAATGGACATAACAAAGGGGACATTAATGGGGTATTAAAAGTAGCAACACAAGACAGAACTCGAAACAAAGTGTAAAAATTGGAAAAATTTAGATTTAGGAAAGAACTGTATGAGTAAATACACTGGGTTTGTACCTTAAGGTTCATGTATGCAATATTACAGAGTTCCAGTTAACTCCCATGCATGCAATTAATTTATGTTATGTTTATGTTTTTTATGTTAAAATGTTTTTGTTGATTTGTTTGTATATTTTCATAAGTAAAGCATGCTTACCGTCTAATCCAAGTTTTATGATAACTTTACAATGTTTAAAACATAAAGTTCAATATATATTCTGGTTTTCACACAGGAATTATACGTTAATATAACATCATAATAACGTAATGATGTCGTGTAAATAACGTTATACTGACGTCATATAAATGTTATATTTATGTTATAAGAACGTAAATTGGATAGCTTTACAGAAAGTAAACAAAAAAAACTAAATGTTGACTGAAAATTATTTATTCTTAAATATAAAGCATGAAAACATTATAATACCATAGCATTTACTATTATTTTTAAATTTTTACATAAATCTTAAAAAACTGTGTCATAAGAATATATGTTTTTAGTTATATCCTTTGGTTTTAAGAATGTCAGATATACGTATTTATGTCAAAAGTTACAGTATTACCTTTGTGGAACCATTTAAAAACGTCCACAAACGTTCTGTGTTTGCTGGGTAGGGTTAGTGGCCCTCAGGTAAATTGGGTAAAGTCTTATTCCCAGCCAATTACAGCATAACTGATAAAATAGGGTACAGTAATATAAATTTCTGGTTAATTTTGAGTGATATAAATTTATATAGTAATATAAATTTAAATTTCATATTCACTTCACTGACAGTTATAAATGCCAGTCTGCCTTCAATAAACTCTTTGGTGAAATATTTATAATCAAGAGAGGAACTCATAAATAAGCCTAAGCAAAAAATAAAAAAATGGACATCAGTTTGCATATGAATCTGATGAGAAAATTCCTTGATTAGTATACATTTCCCTTCCACTGAAATGGTCTCATCTTAAGTACGTCTCAGACTGTGTTCTTCACCAACTCCAATGCTAAATAATATTACAAAAAATGTCCATAACTTAGCTACAGAGTATTAAATTTTAAATAAATTTCCACAGAGAGCAAAAACAAAGCACATTATTATTTACATAAATATGAAGAAAAACATTTAAAGCTTTGTTTTATCTTTGCTAAACTAAAGAGATTTTTCTATACTTATAAGCAATTTTGAGTTTTCCTACAGTGACAGCTTCTCTAGTTCTTGCTTGGTCATCTAACTTTCATAAAAGAACAATGTAATAAAATATCTTTAGATCTTTACCTTTCATTGTTTAGTGTATTTCTCAAACAAAATATAATTACCTCTGAAGAACATTCAACTGAACAAATCCATAAGGGCCATGACAAGGATTCGAACCTACGTCCAAAATCATCCCAGACGCTGCCTTAATCGACTGAGCTACGACATGATCCAACTGACAGTGTGATAACACACTGTTAGATTAAAGTTAATATACCATTATGTGCCTCATTATCCTTTAACATTCTCTTAATTATCTTCCACACTCAAAGTGTTTAGCCTGTTATTTGCATGTGTCATCTTGTGCCTCTTCATATGTCCACGGTGACGGAATTTCTTCCCACACTCTGGACACTCGTGAGGTTTGTCATCTAAATGCACTAACATGTGAGACTTGATATAACCAAGATGACTGAATCTCTTCCCACACTCTGGACACTCATGTGGTTTGTCACCTGAATGTACTAACATGTGAGACTTGATATGACCAAGACGACTGAATCTCTTTCCACACTCTAAACACACATGAGGTTTGTCACCTGAATGTACTAACATGTGTCTTATTATAGTTCCACGTTCTCTAAATTTTTTGCCACACTCGGCACATTGAAAAGGTCTATCATCCGCATGCACCATCCTGTGCTTTTTCATAGTTCCATGACGACTGAATTTCTTCCCACACTCTGGACACTCGTGAGGTTAATCACCTGAATGCACTAACATGTGCTTTACTATATTTCCACGTTGTCTAAATTTTTTGCCACACTCGGCACATTGAAAAGGTCTCTCATCCACATGCATCATCCTGTGAGTCTTCATAGTTCCATGACGACTGAATCTCTTCCCACACTCAGGACACTCGTGAGGTTTATCACCTGAATGCACTAACATGTGCTTTACTATATTTCCACGTTGTCTAAATTTTCTGCCACACTCGGCACATTGAAAAGGTCTCTCATCCACATGCATCATCCTGTGAGTCTTCATAGTTCCATGACGACTGAATCTCTTCCCACACTCTGGACACTCGTGAGGTTTGTCACCTGAATGCACAAACATGTGAGTCGTCATACTTCCACGTTGACTGAATCTCTTCCCACACTCTGGACATTCATGTGGTTTGTCACCTGAATGCACTAACATGTGAGTCTTCACATGTGAAGGACGAGTGAATACCTTCGGACACTGTGGATACTGGTGAGTCTTCATCTTCTTTATGACAGGTGCAGTTTATGTGAAGGTTTTCTCCCCCGGATGTTGGGAGAAGCGTCAAGGCTTGAGTGTTGTTTCTTAGAGTTAGACTTGATATGAGCACTTGGCGATCAATGTGGTGCTTCTTCTTTATAATAGGTACAGTTTGTGTCAAGGTTTTCCTTTAATGCTCGTGCTGGACATCACCGGCGGATGCTGCTAAAATGGCGGCGGTTGTTTACACCCTCAACCGGTCCATAGAATTACCCAAATCGACCCAAATCAGGCCAAAACTACCCAAATCGTCCTAGCATTACGTAAGTAATGAAGAAATATGGCATATTTACTTACTATAATGTTGGTGCTACACATAGAACATGATCAAACCTATTTTTACTCTGAAATAATCTAATTTCATAACGAAATTAGACGTAAATATGTGAGAGGTGACGCCATAGGAAGTCGACGGTCCAAGCGACAATTGTGTGGAGCGACTTATCAAAAGAAATATGGTCGCCAGGAGAGTGTTTGCTGCCATATCAGCCTCCTGTACACAGTGATCCAGTCCTTTTCGTTCATTGAACACCGAACCCTACACGCCCTCTGATATATTGCTTAATTAACAAATATTCACAAATAAAGATTATATTTGTATATGTTATCAGAAAGGCAGATATAAAATAGTTTTTGTGAATCCATCACAGAGATTATACCTTATTAGAGAGGAAAAATATTCATACTTTAAACAAGGCTTCATGGCCGACGCTCTCCTTACCGATATGGGAACTATGACCTTCCGAAGATCAATGTTAATTTAATCTAGATATTGTAATAAACGAAGTTTTCTATGTCATCATAAAGACATAAATATAAGCTGCATGTTAATACTTTGGCATAAATATAACTGAATTGAAAGTTAAGATATATGCCTTTTTATAGTTACTTGATGGCTCGCTCAGGGAGTGTGAAGGCCTCCACACAAGCCAATCAATTTTATAATTACTTTGCATATATGCAAAGTAACGCCATAGGTCTTTATGTCAGAATAAAGCCATGTAGACGATAATGTAACTACATTTCAAGGAAAACATATCTTAATAAAATTATTAAATGAATGCAAAGTTATGGTTAAATAAATAGCCAATACCACACAATCGCCGGTGTCCGGACACATGAATAGTCGCATTAGGTGAAAGGAAATGTACCCAACCATTTCCATTTACCCAACCAGTTTGTGCACCCTATACTCATCCTCTGTGCGGTAATTTATTGTGCATCCCATACTCATCTTGTTACCAGTAGTTTGTGCAACCATACTCATCCTGTGACCCGTAATTTATTGTGCATCCCATACTCATCCTGTTACCGGTAGTTTGTGCAGCCCATACCCATCCTGTGACCTGTAATTTATTGTGCAACCCATACTTATCCTGTGACCTGTAGTTTATTGTGCAGCTAATACTCATTCTGTGAGTCATAGGACATTGCGCAACCCTTTCTCATCGTGTGAATCTTTGTTTACTTTGCTCTCCATATTCATCCTCTGTGCGATAGTTTCTTGTGCAACCCATACCCATGATGTGAATGGTAGTTTATTGTGTACCCTATATTCATCCTGTGAGTATAGGGTACACAATTCTTGTTTGGATTCTTGTAATGTTATTTGTCTATTTGTAGTCACAGTATTTGTGCGCCCCTTGAGGGACTTGAATTAGAGGGGGTTGAAATAGCCTAAGCTACTCTATCCCTTTGAGATGTATTTATTGCTTATCTCAATAAACATACTTGAATTTGAACTTGGGTACACAATGAGTTCATTTGTATTCCATACTCATCATCAAGAAGTGTATTTTACCAGCATTATAATATAAATTAAGAATAAAAGCTTAACTGGATTACGGACCCATAATCAAAATAAGAGTCATCACTAATTATCATGACAAATTGTCTAGGCTACACTTCCGCCTTCGACAAGCTGCCGCCGGATGTGGGTATAGTTTATTGTACACCCCCTCACCCCCAGTCCTGGAAGGGCGGGCATTGGGATGTGGACATGTGTACCATTATAACCCCCCCCCCCCCCACACACACACACACACTCGATCCTCTCCTGTTAATAATAATACTAATAATAATAAAAATTAAAAATAATAACGTTAATAAATATTATAATTAAAACACTTACTGTAATACCCTAGTGCTTGAATGAAGGTGAAGGAAAGACTCAATAAATGTGTAAGTGTATTAAAAACCAAATTTTCGTTGGGTGAGCTGGCAGGTGAGCACCACCTGCCAGCTCACCCAGTAATGAACATCACCTGCACACTGCACCGAACCACTTGCCAGCAGGTGCAGAAGTACGATGGAGAGAGCAAAGTATACAATATTTCAATTATAATATTAAAGATATATGTAGGATTTAATGTTTTCCTATAAAGTTTCAATAATACCTTTATTTGATTTTTTGTATTATTTTCTACCACAGACGTGGCCACACATTAACAATGCTAACTAGCATATATACATTTTCTTCAGTCCGCCATGGACTCTAACCCTTTCCACTACCGCCCACAAGATGGGTATAGGGTGCATAATATAAGAACTAAACTAACTAACTCCATTGATAGGGTTAGAGATTTGTTAAACATATAGTTCAGGGATTTATTGAACAATCAACCACATAAGGTGATTGTAGTGTTTTTAAAATGCTAGGCTAAGCTACATACGTAAATACATAAATACACAGATTTACGTATGCCCTACATAAAGTGTTCGATGTGTCTTTTACATAGTGTCATTAACGTGCATTTACAAAGGTGAAATTGAATTCTGACCAGCTTCCACATATACTTTATACACATACATATACACACACAGACGTATGCGTACATATACATATATATACATACATATATACACACATACATACACATATATTTGTCTCTTTTACTCTGACAAGGTGAGATAACTGATAGAGAAACTAGTGTGCAATTAAGCACTTAATCACTGAAGGTGATTAAGGTGCTTTCACAAGCTCAGGTTATAGAGTTACATCACATACATTCATTGTATAATTGATACGTTACATGGTCAATCTAGGGTACAAGTTCAATATATCATCAAGTGTTCCAGTACTCAAATAGTTATTACACAGTTCAGCATAGCGCTTCATTCATGTATGTACGAGAGAAGATTGTTCAAATATATTACATGCACATCCGGTACATCGTCCACCTTCTTCTACAGAACCGTCGGTATAGCACTGATACACATCGTTACCCATACTCTGAGTACTTTCAGTGATGCTTCACAGTGTTAACTGTTTTAATAATGTAGAGTGTACATTATCTTTCTTGGGTGCATTTACAAAATCAACTGCTAGATCCAAGTTATCCCATGGAGTAATTGGTTGATTAATCGTTAATTGAGTTGGGTACATATTTAATATTTTGATGGAGTTGGCTACCTTGTAGAACCAAAATGCATTCACGCCGAAAACTGTGCCTCTTAGACAAAATTATGTTAGAGATATGGGTCTATAATTATCTGAGTGTGCTTTGGGGATGGGAACAATGACACTGTCCAATCATCAGGTAATACTCCTTCACTTAAACTCATTCTGTACAACACTAAAAGTGGATTACCTGGTACTTGTGAGACTAATCTCAGTAAACTGTAAGTAATACCGTCCTCTTCAGGAGCAGTTAACTTATTTGATTGTGCTACACAGCCTTCCCGGCTTGGTGCCTTCTTTGTTAATTACTTATCAAAGGCAGCTCCATACGAGGAGCTGCCTCGTATGGGCCAATAAGTCTTTTGCAGTTACCTTCATTCTTATGTTCTTACTTACATTTACTGAACTTTATCATCATCATCATTTACAGAAAGAAATTAACATAAAAAGTAGTCATTTTAATACACAAAACAGAAGTAGATATTATGTAAATTATGATGCAGGATAGGATCACTATTAAGAACTTAATTATAAACCACAATATGTTTTATATCGTCAGAAATTCTGAAACATACCATATATTTTCAAATATTTACAATTAAAGTATTTATTTATGAAATAAGTATTTTAGTTACCCTAGTTAGCTCTGAGAACACACATTGTTGCAGCAAGAATTTCTTCCCACTAATCTGAGCGATGCTAATGAGACCAGTCTCGACCCATTGGACAAGTTATGAACAACAATCAACTACAGCACCATCTATGTCAGAAGATATTCAAAATATTCTTGATGTCATTCAAATTGTCAATACGAGAACAGAATACATAAGAGTTACAGTTTAGTGATGTCAAAGGAATCATATTGACTGACCGAGCCCCATTGTAAATATCCGTGGCTTCCTGACCATAAAGGTACCGCCGCGGATAAGGGTAAGGAGGGTACCGTCGAGGGTAAGACACCGGATGTACCCCATATACAAGCCACACTAGCTATTAGTTCATATAAGCTGACAACTTACCCAAATAAACATTACTTCCTAATTATATATATATATATTATATATATAATATATATATTATATATATATATATAATATATATATATATATATATATATATATATATATATTATATATATATATACATATATATATATTATATATATATATATATATATATATATATATATATATATATATATATATATATATATAATATATATATTATGTAAATTATGATGCAGGATAGGATCACTATTAAGAACTTAATTATAAACCACAATATGTTTATATATATATCCTACTCACACTCATCCTAGCACAGTAATTTATTGTGCAACCCATACCCATCCTGTTACCAATTGTTTGTGCAACCCATGCTCATCCTGTTACCTTTAGTTTATTGTGAAACCCATACTCATCCTATGAATGGTAATTTATTATGCACCTCATACTCATCCTGTGAGTCATAGGACATTGTGGAACCCTTTCTCATCGTGTGAATCTTTATTTATTTATTTATTTATTTATTTATTTATTTATTTATTTATGCATATACAAGAATGTACATAAGGAATGTGAGGATACAAATATGGTAATTACAGTCTTGTAAAGCCACTAGCACGCGCAGCGTTTCGGGCAGGTCCTTAATCTATGAAAAATTTTAAGGAGGTAAATAATTGCAAAATTTATAGACAAAAAAATGATAACAGATTACATGAAATGAAAAAAAAGCAGATGAGAGAAAATTGTAGGTACAGTATATTAAAGCACATAGGTAGCTGAGATTGATTGCAATGACAGCTTAAAATGGTAGTTGACAACAAATTGGTAGGCACAATACAGCAGAAACAATATAAGATTGATTGCAATGACAGCTTGAATGGTAGTTGACAAAAATTGGTAGTCACAATACAGCATATGGCTAGCACATAAAAGAAGACAGCAATGAACACAATGATAAGGTTGTTTGATATTACATAAAAATTTGGAGATTGGGTAACACTAGGTACAGAGCAAATTTAAAGCTCAGTGTAGGAAACTAAGAAGATGAAGTTAGGTACTTTTTGGTTTTGCTTTTAAATAAGGCAAAAGTTTTACAGTTTTTCAATTCACTAGGAAGTGAGTTCCATAGACTAGGTCCCTTAATTTGCATAGAGTGTTTACACAGATTAAGTTTGACCCTGGGGATATCAAAGAGATATTTATTTCTGGTGTGGTGATAATGGGTCCTATTACATCTGTCAAGGGAGAGTTTCAGAGCATGGTTTGCATTTAAGAACAGGGTTTTGTAAATGTAGTTGACACAAGAGAATGTGTGGAGGGAGTTAATATTTAGCAAGTTTAGGGATTTAAACAAGGGAGCTGAGTGTTGTCTGAAAGCAGAGTTAGTTATTATTCTGATAGCAGATTTTTGCTGTGTGATGATGGGCTTAAGGTGGTTTGCAGTGGTAGACCCCATGCACAGATACCATAATTAAGATAGGGGTAGATTAGTGCATAATATAGTGAGAGGAGAGCAGAGTTAGGAACATAATATCTGATTTTGGAGAGTATACCAACTGTCTTAGA